>NC_088920.1:4687500-4730000 GCF_038396675.1 Hydra vulgaris
AAAAAAAAATGTAATAAATTAAGACAATGATAAAATAGTTTGAACTTTTTTATTTTTTATAATTTGTTTGTTTAGCCATTAGTTAAAAAAAAAAGAATATTGAGGTGGCTTGGCGAAAGGTACGCGTGGCATAAACCTACACAAGAAAATTGATCCTATGAAGCTCTTTTCCATTTTTCGACTTTCTTCAACACTTTTTCTGCCTTTTGTTGTTCTATCAAAACTATGTATTATCATTGTTTAGAACCGCCTTTAGAAACGCAGTTACTTGCAAGTTAAGTGTTAAACCACATATACTTATGTTTTTGTGTAACATTACTTTGCATGTAAAGTTTCTAAATTTGTAGTCAGTTCAATCTTCTTTTAAAAACATTGATTGTATTTTTAGAGGAGATGCTAAAATTATTTTCTCTTTAGGTTAACATATCGCCATGTGCATTAATATAACTATGTATTATTATTGTTTAGAACCGCCTTTAGAAACGAAGTTACTTGCAAGTTACGTGTTAAGGTGGATCCATGATAAAATAACTAAAATCATTAATATTCTTTATTTTTATTTTTTTAAATAAAAATATGAACAGTAAATGTAACTGTAAGAAAAAAAATTTTTTTTTAAATAAAAAAAGCTATATTTAACTGCTGAGTCAGCATAAAAATACAAAAAATGTGAGTATGTAAAACAACTGTTGCTTAAAAAGTACTCATGCTATCAAACTGAAATATTTACATATTGGAGAAAGCACATTGATAAAGTGCCTGAAGCAGGATAGTCTTATAATTTTTTGTCCTTCCATAATGGCTGCTATATTAGTAAATAATCCAAAAATTTGACTGCAAATTGATAGGGAAATACAAGTTTTACAATTAAAAAAAAAATTCTGTTGAAGATCCTGCTTCAGGCACTCCTTTAAAGTATAATAAACAACTCCTAAAAATTTCAAAGTTTAACTATATGCGGATCTTGAGATACCGTTGTTCTAAGATTGCTACATGCGAAAAAACAAAAAATGGGCAAAAATGCGATAGAAGTTTAACATTTTATAACTTCCTGCAGAAAATGACTCTGAATCTTCAGTTTCTTTTTCTTTGTCTATGAAATTTTTTCTACGAGCTCCTAATTTAATCCTCTGAGCAATTTGAGGTGCTTTATATTTTTTGTTCATGTTTTTTATCCTTGAATGGTCTATATTTTTTGTTCATGTTTTTTATCCATGAAAGGTCTATATCATGAGCTTCTACAATACTATATTTTCCGATGATGTAGAAGTGTGTTGATTGCCACAGAGTTAATGTTTTATTTTTTTCTTATTTTTTTTTTCTTGATTGCCATATGTAATTGTTAAACAAACAAAATATCTTCAGTAAGGTTTTCAAATATAGTAATTTATTAGTTTTGAAAACTAACCCATTAACTCTAACAACAACAACAACTTTAGGATAGAGATGTTCTTTGAGCAATTTACGAATAAAGCAATAGTAATAAACAAGCAATTGTAATAGCAATTTTAAAAAATTTTTCAAGCAAAGCGGTTATTATTTTTCCAAGATGGATTTTTTGGTTATTATTTTGGTTATAAATTAAGCTATTTTGATCTTTACTAATGATTAGACTATACCTATTTATAGAATACTCTTTATTGACGCTTCATTTATAAAGAAAAAATTGAAATAAATTAAGACAATGATAAAATAGTTTGAATTTTTTTATTTTTTAGACTCCAGAAAACCAAAAGCTCTAAAAGCCAAAAATTCTTCAAAAAAATTTTTAAATTTAAAAATCGAAAAATGCTTTTTTTCATTGGAAACCGTAAAGAATTATATTATTAAAACCTTACAAAGTCTATTGTTTGTATAGCCATTAGTTAAATAAAAACGAATATTAAGGTGGCTTGGCGAAAGATACGCGTGGCTTAAACCTACACAATAAAATTGATCCTATAATGCTCTTTTCCATTTTTCAACTTTTTTTCAACACTTTTTCTGCCTTTTGTTGTTTTATCAAAACTATGTTTTATCATTGTTTAGAACCGCCTATAGAAACGCAGTTACTTGTAAGTTAAGTATTAAACCACATATACTTATGTTTTTGTGTAACATTACTTTGCATGTAAAGTTTCTAAATTTGTAGTCAGTTCAATCTTCTTTTAAAAACATTGATTGTATTTTTAGAGGAGATGCTAAAATTATTTTCTCTTTAGGTTAACCTATCGCCATGTGCATTAATATAACTACCCACGCCCCACCTCACACTTACGCTAATTAGCTATTTAATTAAAATAAACTTTAACAAACCATTGACAAAAAATGTTTTACAACTTCTTAGTCGAATTCCACAAAAGTCATGCTGTCGTTTGCCTTCATTCTTGTTTACAACCACTCGAACCAATACACGTATATTAACTTCAATTCGTGTGAGGTTATAATATAACGCCATTTAATAACTGTTTGTTCTTTATTTCTAGATTATTTAACCGGCAAAGCAGCTAGGTTAACCTCTTTTCACAAACTTTTTATTAATTTTGCATTTATAAAAAAAAAACTTTTTTTCAACTTGATTATCTTTCACGCTATGTATATCTTTAGATCAAATACTTAGGCCTGAAGAAACTTTCTAGTTATGTTGAATTTAAACATACGCCATACCTACCAAAAATTCTTTATGATGGTAATCTACATTGGGTGTGTGTTACCACATATGATTGCAATTTATATTTAACTTTAATATTGGTTGAGTGAGCATATTAACTTAGCATGGCAATGTTTTTAGTGATTGTTTCCCTATAAATTTTTTGCATTTTTTGATATAATTAAAATCTATTTTTCTAGTTATAACGTCTAATGAATTTGTTTTTGCAGGCAAAAGGCTCAATGCTGTCTTTGTAAAAAATGGTTTCATTGTGAGTGTCAAAAAATTCCACTGTGTGCTTATGAAAAGGAAGATGTAATATGGAACTGTTACAATTCCCAGATGCACGCAGCATGAAACTAAGGTTTGCTCTGTTAATAAATGTCATAAGTTGTTAAGGTAACCCAATATATTAAACTGTAAAAATTATAGTTGGTTATTGTTACGAAGGTTATTATTATTGAAAGTATTATAATAGATATTGAGATATGCTTTTTTATATAAATTTTCGATGTTGCATTTTATATTTTCAAAATCTCAGTTTTAAATTGACAAGCACACAGTAAATTGTTTATTTATAAAAAAAATTGAAATTTGAACCCCTTATTAATTGCAGTTTAGGGTTTTAGTATTCAATGTTTCTTCTTTATCACTGAAATTAAATGAAATAGCTCCATTCTTGCATTCCTGTTGCTGTTATAGTAATACATAAAGCTGGGAAATAACACCAGTTGTTGGATATGCATATAGCTTGGTAATGATACCAGTAATCCGATTGTTGTTATTGGATATGCATATAGCTTGGTGATGATACCAGCAATCCAAATGTTGTTATTGGAAATGCATATAGCTTGGTCATGATACCAGCAATCCAGTTGTTGTTATCGGAAATGCATACAGCTTGCTGATGATACCAGCAATCCAATTGTTGTTACTGGAATGCACATAGCTAACTTTTTAATAGCAATTGTAAGTTTTTTTTTAAATATATTTTCTCTATATTTGAAGTGGTACTCTCAAGTGCTTAATACATATCGAAGTAGAAATGAAAGAGGGTGAGGAAATAATGCTTATAATTAAAGGGGTGGAAAATTTTTTACAAAATCCAACAGGGGTTGTACTTCTTTTTAGTTCCAATAAATGGGGTTTGGATTGAGTTACATTTAAATTGCATAACTGTGGTTGTAATAATTTCAATTGGATTTAATATGCAAGCTACATGGTAAGTTAATTTTTGCTTAAAATTGGGATTTGGTTTTAAATTTAGACATGCAGTTTATTTGTTTTTACCAAGTGAACATTAAGTAATACCGTCGCTTAAATAAGGTCAGTGATAGTGAAGTATTTAAAAAAAGAAATAAACGTCCCCTCCCGAGTATTAAGCACCTGAGACTATACTATATGGACATCATGATCGACTTGCACTGTTAGTAATAAACTGTATTACTATGTTGCAACGTATATTGTACTGCAATACCATAACAAATTTATTTCTTATTTTTAGCTAACAACAAATATTGGCGCCATATGATGCAAGTTTTACGTATAAATCTGTTATCACAGTTCGGTATTGCAACCTCACTTTTTATAATTATTATATAAAATTCGATTTTTGCATGAGTAATAATTGTCCAATCAACTTGAAATTTTGTACAGATGTTCATTTTAATGAGCTTCATGTCCTGAGATAAAGAAATTATGAATAAAAATTAAAATTAAATTTTTATGGGCTGTTTTAGGGTCAGGAATTTAGCCTAAATTTAGACTTGTTAAAAAAACCTTACGATACTTCAAAATTAAAAAATATTCAAGTTTTTTTTCTATCTCAGGACATTCATCTACTTAAAATGTACAAAACTGTAAAATTTTGAGACTTGATATATTTTTGACTTTACATATCTTGATATATTTTTGAGATATCTTTTCCAAGAACTTTGCAATTTTTAGGCCCAAAACCACTTAAATTTGCCCAAAAAGTAGAGAGAAAAAACTTTTTTTTTTTCAAATCTTATTCATCTTGATAATAAGAAATTCATATTGAATGTCAGATGTAAAATTTTTTTTTTAGCCTACCACCTTAATTATCCAATAAAAAAATATGATTCAAAAAATTTATAATAATTTTATATTTATTAACACGAAAAATATTATTAAATTGAAAAAAAAAAGTTTGAAAAAAAAATCATTTTTTGTTAACAGCTTAAAATGCAAAGGGCACGACAGTTTTACTAAAATATATGTACATTTTATAATAGTTGGATATTTAAGGTATAAAATGATATATAACTTGGTATATAATATAAATATAAAATAGTATATCATTTTTAAGAATATTTTTTTTTTAATTGTCTTGGTTTTGAAGACCAAGACTTCAAAACCAAGACAATTAAATATGATTCTCCAGACCTACATTTCTGCATTTTAGTGAATGTATAAATTATAACAATTGAAATATACAATTGGAAACGTAAGGGAAATTCAAATAAACGCAAAGAAAGTCAAATACGTTATATATATATATATTTCTGTTGAAAAAAAAACAAAAAAAAAAACACTCACAATAGAAATTACAAATACATATATATATACAATACAAAAACTATTTGTAGAAATTATTAAAATGTTTATTTTCCCCCCACCTAAACCTACCCCTACCACTTTCATAACCCAGCCAAACGAAGAAGAGATCATCAGCTCCCCTTTTATCCGCCCACTTCCTATAAGAATTGGTGGAAGTGGGCCCACGATGTCGTCTTCTATAGTTTTTATAAGCTTCGTACGAGGTATCTAACAAAAAAAAAAAAAGTAATTATAAGATATGTTAAAATTTATAAAGGAATAGTCATATTAAAAACTACGACACTTTTACCGGTTGCTGCGGAAGTTGAAGCTAAAAAATTAAATGTGGAATTTATTTGAAAGAAAACATCGAAGTTTTTGGAGAATATGAAAAAAGAAAAATCTTTAAAATCTATATTTATACAAAAACTTAACCAATTACATTTAAATACTTTTATATTGAAATTACCACAAACTTTATTCAAGTAAATTTTTTTTAACAATAAAGCATTCTTACCTGAAGCCGCCACTGGTGCATTTGTTGGTGCAGCTAAATAATGCAATTAGTTATAAGCAAACAATAAATTTTAAAAACATTTATTGAAATTTATTGAAAAATTTTTTCTAATAACACTAAATAACTAACATTAAATGCATAATTTAAATAAGTTTAATTTTTGTTACCTGCCTTATCTTCCAATTGACACGTTTTACCAAATAAGTTATAAAAAAATATATATTAAATATCAATAATCATGTAATCTATAATGTAATAATGTAATCTATAATAAATTAAAGTATATATCTAAAATAATTCAAATATAACAAAAAATAAATCCTTACACATTTCTCTTTACTGTTCCACTAAAAAAATTAAACATAATAGTTACAAAAAGAAAACAGAAACAAATATATCTTGACTGTTTTTAAATAAAATTTACATTGTCTTTTTAACATCTCAAAAAATTTTGATTAAAAATATAAATTATAAAAAATAAATAAACATACATATCTCTGTTGTGCAACTAAAACATACATATCTCTATTGTGCAACTAAAGAAAAGACAAAATTGCAATTTAAATAACAAGTCTCTATGTAGATAGTATTAGATCTATCTTTTATACATGTTACACTTGTTTTTGTATTGCTCAATTAATTAATTTTTATAAGTTGTTAATAACAGATTTAGTTGTAGTTTAGTTTTACATTTGTAAATAAGAATTTACAAATGTAAAAATAAACTAAAACTAAAACAAAACCAAAGTGTAAAAGTTTTTAATTTGTAATACAAAAGATTGCTATTGTTTACATTATAATTAGCCTTTTTGTTGTTGACATAATTAGTTATACAGTACAATCTTTATAATTTTAATCTCCTTAATTCGAAAACCTCCATAATTCGAATAAATGCTAAGTCACCGTGAAATGCCCTTATGTGAAAAAAACTTTCTATAATTCGAAAATCTAATTTGAACGTTAATTTTTGCCCATAAAATTCGAATTAGAGATATTGTACTGTATTAATTGACATCATACAACCAGTTATGCATATAAGCTAATATAAACATGCGCAAGGCTAAAAATTAGAATTATAATTATAAATCTTATTTAACCACCTTTTTTCCAAGTTAAGCGTTTTTCTCAATGGCTAAGATGTACTGCACTTGGAGTTGAAAAAAGAATTTGATGTTAACTTTTCATTATAAAATATACATTACTGACTGCAATGTATACTTTCTCCTTTAGAATTTTATATTCAATCAGACTGCACAAGTATTTCCAATATAGTCTTCATATACAATGAGCCCTTCGCTCTCTTGCACTTTTTTGCAACCAGTACAATATTATAAACTGACCATCCAATAGCTAAATTTAAAACAACCACACTCTTGTTGGCTCATCCTATCTCAACTACACAAGCTATATTGCTTAAATTATATTGCTACAAAAATACAATGGGTAATAATACCTGTATTTATTCAGGCATTGATTATTGGCTAAAATAAAAATGATATCAAAACAAACAAAAAATCTCACCTATACTATACTTTCAAACATTTTTTCTCTGTCTAAAAAGTAATAACTAATATATCTCTTTTAAATATACAAAATTAAAGTTTTTGAAAAATTTTTTTGATTTTTTACTTTTTGATTAAGAAGATCTGCTTCCTTCTACTAAAAAAAAATAGCATAATAATATAATTAAATAATATGATATGTATTTTAATTAAATTTTTTCTCTCTCTATATATATATATTTATAAAATATATTAAAAGATATACTTGATCTCCTGGATGACCTTCCAGATCTTGATCTAGAAGATCAAAGTTAATCATCTTTTAAAAATGAATCAAAATTTGTATATACATGTATATATTATATATATATATATATATATATATATATAATATACATGTTTAAAATACCATATAAAAATTCTGTGAGTTGTCATAACTTTTATGCTTTTATTTATTTTCATACAAACGTTTATGTCAAACAAGTTTTTATTAATCCTAACTTTGCATTAACATTATACTTTAAATAAATGATTGATAAACAAAACAAAAAATGATTTACTATTTCTTACCAGATGAGGAAATTGTTACAGAATCTGATGATGATGACATTTTTTAACAACAACAAACAACAAAAGCCTTATTTGTCTTTTATATTATAAGTATATAACTATATTTAATATTATATAACTATATATGTTTAATTATAACTTTATATCTTTATCAATCTGTTTAGCCAAGTTTAAAGACAAAGCTAAGCTTTACCTTAAGCTTTAAGTTGGCGCACGATTTTTATGTTTAATATCGTTTTAAATTACACGAAAATGGCGCATGCGTAAACATTTTTTGAGGTCTGCGATTTTAGTGAAATCGGAATTGTACTTTTGAACGACAGGATATAGCACTAACCGACTGGATATAGCATTAACCGTTTCCGTTAGAGGTATAAACTAAAAAAACAAAAGTAATCATACTTTTAAATTTTTTAAAATTACATAATTAAAATGCTAGCCTATAATTACTCTATTGAAGATGTTTAGCAATATGTCTCTAATGGAATAACAAATTATTGATTAGTGGTGTAGTGGTAGAGCGCTCGCCTCATAATCGAGAAGTTCCGAGTTCGATCACCACCATCTTGCCGGTAGTAATGCACTCATCTTGTTTCTCCGCGTAGCGGTCTTGTTCGTCAGGGTTTGTGTTTCGGAGTTATAGAGTTGAGAGAGGGCTGTAAATACAACTAAAGCAGCCTCCTTGACTGTAGTGACTTTTGGCCTTGAGTAGGTAAATTAACACACAAAAAAAAGCTAGACACGAATTAATAAATTCACTTCTTTTCTTTTTTCTACGATAACATCAGAATACTGTTTTTACTATATATCTTCGTAGCAATTACAAATTTTACAGTTGTTGGGTTTAAGGGTTAAAGATAAATAATTTAACGTGAAACATTTTGCTAAAATGAACAGCTAAATTATTTAGGAATACAATAAACTTCCTTGTAAAATGACTATTTTATTCGATATTATTAATACGGGTAAATGACCTAAAAAAAACCTTTTTTTAAAAATTATGTTTCTTGTCATACTATACTATAAAGATATAAATTACTGCTAAAATATACCTCGTGAGTTAAATGTTATTAAAAGTAGTAAATTATCACAACAAAAATGCCGTAAAATAATAACAATTTGCATCACAAAGTATATGCTTTTAGTTCGGTTAGCGTATTTTTATTTTTTATTTGTTCGTCTGGGTTAACGAAAAATGCCTTGATTTTTCAATTTTTCTACTTATTTAACTATCTACTTAGGGTACTTACGCCAATTAATGGCCACATTTTTACAAGAAACACTCGTTAAAGAAAAATACTTAAGTATATGTTACATACCATATATAAAATTTTATAGAATTAGAAGCTCTGACATTTTAAGTAAAAATTATTTTGATTATATACAACATAAAATTATATATAACCCAGATATTAAATGTAAACAATTTTACCAAATACTGGCCATCTTAACCATTTATTGGCCGTTGGCTGTATTTGATTGAATAGGGCATTGTAATTAATTATTAATTGTAATTGATTTAATTAATTAATTAACTGTAATTGATTTATTATCATAAAAGTAAAAAAAAATTAAAATAAAAATAAAAAGCACACCATAAAATCAAGAAAACTTGTTCAATTAAATTATTTATACACTCATTAAGATGAATTAACATGAACAAAAATACCTAAAAAAATATTTCTTATAAAATATCATTTATTTTTCATTAACCTTGGTCAATTTCTTCAAGTTTGATATATGATCTAGCTTCTTTTTTGCAGAGTTATCTTTTTTTTCTTTCAAAATCTTTTGTTTTTTAACTTTTCTATTTTCACTAGCTACCTATGAAGCCCTATCTTCAAGGTTTGCATTATAATCCTCAGAACAAGAGGTCAGAACAAAAAACTTTAAATTAGAGTTTTTGAGTGTTTTTTTGTTTGTTTACTTTGTGGAAAAGGATATGTAAGAACAGCTGAATCTTTGTCTGATAGACAAGATGAATTAGCAAATGGAAATGGAAGATCTGTTAATGTTTTGCAAAAAACTTTTTTTTATCATTTGAATCTAATGTTGATTCAATTACTTCTACTTCTTCAAGACGTATATCAGTATCAATATTCAAACCCAGAGTATTGTCTTGAACAGAAAAATCAATAAACTCATTGCCTTGTACCGGTTTGATTCTTGCATAGCTGTGTTCTGTAACAATATTTGAATATTGCACAACATTGTCTTAAATTAAAAAATCAATAAACTCATTTTCTTCAACTGGTTTGGTAGAAGACAGCGAGTTAATTGCAAAGCTGCTTTCTGATAGGTCAGGCAATAATGGAAGGTTGTTTATTATTGAAAAGTTGCATACATTTTGACCTGGGACAGCATTTGAAATTTTACTATATAAAATGTTTGGGATGTATGCCTCTTTAGGAATAGCATCTGGATTAAAGCGATAAATTCCACAAGCTCTAAATCCTGAGTGTATATCTGTGTCAGTCATAGCATATTTCCACACTTTTGAAAATAAACCGCAAAAGTTAGAATGCGAAACTACTACACCTGGGTAGTCATTCATCATTGTTTGGCATTCCTCAAAATAAGCAGTTTTCAGTGACTTAAAAACTGTTCTTTGGCACGATTGCCAGCATAATCAATTAGTTTTTCTTCAAGATCACCTAGCATTGGCTTTTTCCCTGGTTTCGCTCCTATTTTTGACTTTCCAGAGACTATGGTTTGCAGAGTCAACCGCGGAACTTTATACGATACACTTGCTTTCTGTTGAGACATACCTGATGCAACTGCATGTACTGCTAGTTTCATGTTATTCTCACTCCACAGCATGCATTTTTTTATTATCCTTGTTGAAATAACTGGTTTCATGGTTTCATATAATTTTATTATCTATTAAAAATAAAAAAATAAAAACATACATTCATAAAATACTTTTAGGAAAATCATACTTTTGTTTCAAAGTGTACATAAGATATTTATCTTTTTTATCCTTCCTGAATGGACTGGCACAAATACTCGCAACGCACAAAAAAAAGACTATAAAGTATGAATTTAAGAAAACAAAGTGTAAAATTGTTACATTTTTTATATTGTTTTTGACATTTACTTTTAGCGACTCAAACCTTCTAGAACTTTCCTGAAATTGAGATATTTACAAAGTTTTAATGAAGTCATTGAGTTTAAATAATAATATAGGACAACTTGTGCCATAGATTTTTATGAGAAAAGCTTTTGAAAGTGGCCAGTAAATGATTAATGGCCGTTAATTGGCGTATTTACCCTATTTAACTTGACTTAATAATACTTTAAATAAGTATCCGTAATATAACGCATGCCCAGAATATCATTTTGTCTACTTATTTAACGATCTACTTTTTTAACGTGACACCGGCATACAAAACGAAATTGTTCCAGACTAAACGTAATTATAAGTTTTAAACCAATTAAAATTGGGAGTCATCTCAGGAAATAGTCGCTTCTCTAAAACTCGAGTATTTGCTATCTTTTTTAAAACAACGGGTCATATCAACCCATTTGTAATCAGCTGTTTATGGCTAATCTGAAATCATCTAATTTTAATAACAATAGACACTTTTTCCTTTAGAGAACTTATTCTTAGAACATGAAAAAAATAGTTTAGAAAATACCGACAATGGTACGCACTGTTCTTTTATAGAGGTTTTAAGTTGAAATTATTTTTACGTCAGATTTTTTTTTTAACCACTCTTTGAAGCAGTGACATGAAATAGAAACCTTTGAAAACGAATTAAAAACCGCTAGGGTTTTTCAAAAACAGTGGTTTTGAAAAAACAGCTGTTACTGATTTTTAATTTCAAAAAAAACAGCTGTTAACAGCTGTTTTTACTGTTTTTTAAAATTTTATAAGAAGTTAAAATAATGACACAAGTTAAGGAGCAAAAAACGTCAATGTCCTTATATTTGTCAATGTCGTTTACAAAAATAAATTTAGAAGCTTTACTTGAAGCAGACTAAATAAATAAAGCTATTAAAAAACGCAATTTTTGAATTTTTTTAAAGGATGAAAAACTTTAACTATTTATTCAGCTATTCGAATACAAACTACAATTTTTTCTTCATTTTTTATAATAAAATTTTAAAAAGACAAGAGCTTTAAGTGACTCGTCGGACAAACGCGATCTAATTTTTGTGCAAAAATTTGTGCAAACTGAAAAAACACGCTCAACGTCAGTTGATGTTGGTTTAATACTTAAAAGTGCATTGAACAATTTTTGAAGGTTTTCTGTACGTTGTCCAGTGTTCTTATAAAGAGTGAATTCCGATTTTAACCATTTGAAATCTGATCCAGTTGTTGTTGTTGTATGTTCTTTACGAAGAAGCAAGTTAATTCGTCGTTTAGTGATAGACTAACATTTTCAGATTCGGATTGTATCGACTCATCTATTTCAGTTTCTTCATCAAATCCAAACAATCGAGAAGCAAGACGACTGGCAAATATCAATGTTGCTTTTGTTGGAGTGTTTGAAGGATCTTTTAAACTCTTTAAAAGATTCATAACATCCTTGTTCAATCTTTCATCAGTACGGATTTTCAAGTTATTGTACAATTCTTCACTGATTTTGCTGTTGATCATTGACAATTTTTTAAACATAAACTCCAAAATTATTTCAAACGTTGAACTGCACGTTTTATCGGTTCCATAGCATCATAAAGATTACGAAAAGCAATAAAATCAATTGAATCCAAAATGTGTGTCGCATTGAACTCAAATAAAGTCTCTCGAATTGCCATTTCAGTCTTAATAATCGAGTCCAACATGGTTGGAATTGAATTCCAGCGAGTTTTTACATCAAGATGTAGTTCAATTTCACGTCCTGTTAAAGCTTTTACTTTACTCAAAAAAATGTTGTTGCGAACTGTTGAATTTTTTATGAATTTGACAAGCTTTCGAGAATTTTTAAGCAAATCGTGATAACTAATTTCAGATTGTTCAATGTCGTCATCATTTAGAAAATCAAGGCAATCATCAAAGCAATCACTTTCATCAGATTCATCGCTATCAAAATAGTGTTCCTCAATTTCATTCTCTTTCTTATATAAAGTATCGCAGACACCCAAATGTAGAGCATGGTTTAGGCAAAACTGATCAATTATATCCACAAGTATAATGAATTTTTTATTCACTGCTGCCCATCCTGAGTTGAGCCAACAATATCTTTGTTCATATCAATTCCAAATTCAGTTAAATGTTGTTTCATAGCGACAACCATGTCTTCAGCAGAACAAGATCCAATAATGCGAACAAGACCAGTTTTAATAGTGACTTTATCATCACTGCTGTGTATATTAATTCCAAAGAATCGTCTTCCTCTTATTGTTGTATATTCGTCTACGCACATACTGAATTTTGCTCCATTAGCAAGTTTTTCCTTAATTATTTCAACAACTTTTGCTTTCTTCTCGTTAATATCTTTAATAATTAATTTCATGACATCACGTTCATTAGCTGGAAGTTTGTAACCATCTCGTGATATAGATTGGCGAATATAATTGTTTCTATTATGTTTATTGCTCTAATTGAAATACCATCAGTTGCCATATCTGTAACTATTTCTTTGAGGGATTTTCGATTGAAAAATTCAAAAATTGATTTTGTTCTTTTCTCTGCTGTTGGTTCTTTGTTGGATATGCCAGCTGCTGACCTTTCAAAATCAATTCCATGTGTCTTAAGATGTGCTTTCAATGTAGTTGTAGAATTTCCAGAACAGACAATGATTTTGTTGCATCGCGAGCATTGTCCTTCGAGAGATTTTGTTTTTGGATTTTTTCGTTTTGTAGCAAAATCCCATACTAACGACATTGCTGAAATATATAAGCATTGTTATTGTATTCTTAAATCAAATTAAAATGATTTAATACGTACTGTTAAATGTGTTACTTTTAAAAACACCCAAGATTTTACTTTCTTCTCTTTGAAAAACACAAGGAAAAACACTAACTTATCGCCAATACGTAATATTTTTTAAACATGAAAAAGTCGTTAAAAACAGTAAAAACAGTTCTGAAAAAACAGCTGTTTACTGTTTTTCATTTTTGACTAAAAAACAGCTGTTTTACTGTTACTGTTAAACAGTAATGAAAAACCCTAAAAACCGCATCTTTTTTCATTTTTTGACCATTTTTCTAAATATTAAAAATCTTCAAAAAATGAGGGGGTCCTAACTTTATATGGCTATATCTTTTGAGCGTCAAAATATATTTTTAATATTACTAATTACAAATAATCTAATATCAAATTAATGGCATAAACACGATAATTAGTCTCAATAAATTACGTCGATCGTCTGATAATTTGTTTAAATTAAACAATTTCTTAGAGTATTGATTTACAAGATTTAAAAAATCTACTACGGAAAATACTAAGTAAAAACGTTTTTGTACAAAATGAGTCTACAAAAAGCAAGATTTCATTCAGATAATAGGAAATAGATATGTTTCTGTTGTGTTGATAAAGACAAAAAGTGTCTATCTTTGGAGAAAAATGATCCAAAAAAAAAAAAATGTTCAAAATAACCCAAAAAAAAAACTGTTCAAAATCTTGACGCCTTAATTACTCATCATAACAATCTGAAAACACTTTTTCAACTCCTTTAACTCAATCAATTGAAGTTTACCTTGGCTTCTGACCTAAAATTGATCAACATAATCATTGGATTATCAGTAAGTATCTTATTTCACATTTATTTTATATTTTAAGTAAGCAATACCTATAAGTTATTTTCTATAATGAAGGGTCAAGGTGGAAAATACTCGTGTTGCTATTGTGGTAAGCCGAGGATGAAAAAGGAGTTCAAAGGACTTTCGGATCACTAGCAGATGAACTCGAAAAATACCAATTTGTAGTAATTTATCACAACAAAAATCCCGTAAAATAATAACAATTTGCATCACAAAGTTTTAGTTCGGTTAGCGTATTTTTATTTTTAATTTGTTTGTCTGGGTTAACGAAAAATGCTTTGATTTTTCAATTTTTCTACTTATTTAACTATCTATTTATTTAACTTGACTTAATAATACGTTAAATAAGTATCCGTAATCCAACGCATGCCCAGAATATCATTTTGTCTACTTATTTAATAAGTAGACAAAATGATAGCAAACCTTGTATACAGATGCAATATTATAAAAATGTTACTAATCCATGTCTATTGGATGAGAAATTGATTGAAGAAATTATCAACATAATTACACCACCTGATTATGATATTCAT
The DNA here is from genome assembly GCF_038396675.1 of Hydra vulgaris. Taxonomy (NCBI): domain Eukaryota; kingdom Metazoa; phylum Cnidaria; class Hydrozoa; order Anthoathecata; family Hydridae; genus Hydra; species Hydra vulgaris. The sequence goes on from NC_088920.1 coordinate 4,702,519, forward strand.
GAACACCATGTTAGTAAAATTATTGATCTTCTATTCACTGATAAAAATTTGATGGAGATTCTTGAAAAGAAAAAGGTTATCAGGCATGGCTATAAAAATGGTGGTTTTGATGAACCTAACTGTGCCAAAGTAGTAACATCATTGGACGAAATGACACTTTATTCTCCAATTGAAACCCTGAGGAGGTTTAAAGAAGGTACTTCATCGCATTTTAAATTTTTTTCACTTCTTAGAACGTTTTTAATCAATTAGTACAGATAGGGCACCATTGACCTACCAATCTTAATAAAATTAGACGTTAATATTAATTAGACACAAATACGTTAATACTATTATTTTCAGCTAGTTAATTTTGGTTAAATTTTGTTTGATCTAGTAGCTGAATACTGTGTTGGGATGAAAGACGATGTTTGCAGTAATGTAATAATAAAATCAATTTTTTATTTAAAATCTCTGCTCAAGCATATTTTTACTTTGTCTCTTAAACAAGGAATCTTTCCAGATAAACTTAAACTTGCAAGGGTGGTACCAGTCTCTAATTCTGGAGATGATACCAGCGTTTCCAATTACAGACCAATCTCAATCCTCCATTCCTTTCAAAACTATTAGAATACATTATGTATCATAAACTATTTACCTTTCTAGAAAATAACAATATTCTTTATAACAAACAATTTGGATTTTAAAAAAATCACTCCACAGATCAAGCAATTATTCATCTTGTTCAAAATATTTTTCAGGCATTTGATGAAAATAAATATACGCTAGGTGTATTTATTGATCTTAGCAAAGCGTTCGACACTGGTGATCACTATATTCTATTAAATAAACTAGAAAATTACGGGATTAAGCACTCATATTTTAAATGGTTTCAAAGCTATTTGTCAAATAGAAAACAATACATTTCATTTAGCTGCGGAAAAACTGATAATATGAATATTAAATGTGGTGTACCACAAGAGTCAATTTTAGGACCACTCTTATTTTTAATTCATATTAATGATTTAAGCAAATCTTGTAAGTTACTAGACACTATTTTGTTTGCGGATGATACAAATTTGTTTCATGCTTGTCACGATATTAAAATGTTGTTTAATTCAGTTAACATGGAACTCATAAAACTCACAGAATGGCTTAGTGCAAATAAATTATCAAATAATTTAGATAAAACAAAGTATTCTTTTTTCCATCGCTTTTATGAACGCGATAAAATCCCTTTAAAACTTCCAAAACTTTATATGGCAGTCAATTTATAAAAAGAGAACAATCATTAAAATTTTTAGGAGTACTACTTGACGAAAACGTTACTTGGACAAATCATATACATTATCTTGAAAGTAAAATCTCAAGAAGTATTGGCCTACTGTATAAAGCAAGGCCATTTTTAAATCAAACTAGTTTAAAATTGTTATATTTCTCCTTTGTTCATAGTTATCTGAATTACGCAAACATTGCTTGGTGTAGCACAAATCAAAACAAAATTAAAAAACTTTTTAATAAACAAAAAAATAAAATGAGAATATTTTCTGATGTAGGCCGTTTTACTCACTCCAAAAAACTAATTATAAAGCTGAATATACTCAATGTCTACCAAATAAATATTTTTCATCTTTTAATTTTCATGTATAAAGTTAATAAAAGAACTACACTAAACATTTTTAATTCGTTATTCAAAATAAATAAACATAGATACTTAACCAGATACTCAAACAACACCTATATTCAGCCCAAAAGTTTTTATGCCGCAACTGAGTTTTCATTATCCATTAGAGGACCAAAAGTATGGAATAAAATCCTATCTAATAAACTTAAAACTCTTGAAACTCTTGACGAATTTAAAGTAAAATTGAAGCAAATGCTTCTAGTTAGCGATGGAGTACTTGACTTTTTCGGGTGACACAGATAAGTTTTTTCGATTTAGTTTAAAGTTTATCTTTGTCAACCCTTTTATGGATTTGGTTGAAGCATGCTTAAATACATATAAATATATATATATATATATATATATATATATATATATATATATATATATATATATATATATATATATATATATATATATATATATATATATATATATATATATTTAAATGGAAAGGTTCAATTTCTTCTCAATTCTTTGTTTTATTAATAATTTTACTATTTAATCTTAATTAATTAAAAAGAAAAAAAAAAAAGTTGTTTAAAACCTTATTAAAACCTATTAAAATATTGGTAACATTTATATACTCTATACGAAATTATTTATTTTTTACGGAATCAATAACGGGGCTTGGCGATAAGATAAATTGTGTCTTCTTCTTGCCCCGGCCATCTGTATATTGGAAATATTGGTTGTATTTATATTTTTATACGGCAAAAATAAAGAGGAAAAAAAAAAAACTCGATATTTCCTACAAAGAAAAAATAGACAAATTTGTGGAGTTCATGCCTCACTTTAAAGTATTTGATATATTCGCAATGATGATTTCACTTGGACGGAAGTTTCACATAATCAGGTTCCATCTCAAGGAGTATGTCGATAGGCAGAAAATCCCGCTTGGTATTACATCAGAACAAACATCTGAGGCATTACATAAAAACTTAAAGAAGACATTGAAAAGGTTTGTTGTCTCTAAGAAAAACGTCCATCACTGTGAAAATCTAAGAGCTATGGTTGTTGAATACAGTTCAACGAAATTGTAAGAAGATTTTTCAAGAATATATCTAGATTGAAAAATTACATATTTCTTTTTCATTTTTGTAAAATATTATAATCTTTAAAATACTGTTTGTGGTATTTCATTTGCCATCGGAGATTTATTCATGTTTTGCGTGTGAAAATTTGTTGCATTCCTAATAGATTTTTGACAAGAAGATAAATGCAACTTTTATTTTGCTAATATTTATTAAAATGAATATTTTTTTGCTAAAAATTACGGAAGTCAGATCACAGGGGCAGGAATACCCTTGAAAAATGATCCCCTGCATTCCCCTGGTTGAGTGAAATTTATTTTTGAAAAACAAAAATTCTTTATCTTGAATTCAAACATAAATTGTAATTAGTTTTTAAATTTTATCAAAATGTATTTTGACGCTCAAAAGATACAGCCACATAAAGTCTAGGACCCCTCATTTTTGAAGGTTTAAATTATTTAGAAAAATGGTCAAAAAATGAAAAAAGCTGCGGTTTTTAATACGTTTTCAACGGTTTTTATTTTCTGCCAACCTCTCGAAAGAGTTGTTATAAAAAATCTGAAGTAAAAGTAACTTTAACTTAAAACCTCTAAAAATGAGCAGCGCAAGGCGCAATGTGACTGCTAACTGTACAAAATGTTTTTCAAAAACCTAAAATTGATAAAACTAGAAAGTTATTGGATAAGAAAATCTTACAATATTTCTTCTTACAAATTATTTTGCGGTAACTTTTAATTCTATATACACGTTTACACTTAGAGTGTAAAATTGATATTGAATTTAGTATGTCCTTATGTGAATATTGTACGGATCAATTGCTAAATGCAAACAAGGAAGAGTATATACTTTAGGTTTAAATTCAATTTTGTGCAAAACAGAAAACTTTGAAAATATCAGTATAATACTTGCTGTGTTTTCATTAACGCTATGACACCCATTTCATAACAACAACGAGATACAATTTAATAAAAAGTTGCCCAATTTATTTTTAAATTCAATTGTTGAAGTCGACTTTACTAAATTACTAGGTAAATTATTCCAATAGTTTGCTGATTTATTCGTAATAAACTTATTTTGGGGTTTATATTTACATATTCCTCTTGAATAATTCATTCAGTGACCACTTGTCGTGACATCAGATTTGAAAACTAGTCAATTACACAATTTAACACAGATAATATATATAAAAACTTTGAACATCTGAATCAACTTTGAACATCAGTTCCCTCTTTTTTGCCTTTATCCCAACGTTGTTATGATAACGGAATTCATGCACGTTACCCTGCTTTTATAAATAAATACCAAATTAAAACAGAGAACTTGATTAGAGTTTTACTATATACAGTACAAAATTTTCAAATACTTCAAAAACTAAAAACATGTGTTTATCATACCAAACATAGAGTTTGCTTTAAAGATGCATGCAATTAATTGTAATTTAAATTTTAGGTCATTTGTAAAAACCACACCCAAATCTTGTTCGCTCACTTTTGCATTTAACTGAATATTGTTAATAAAATAATTGCTTACGATGTTTAAACCGTAATGCATTACAAAACATTTTATTATACTTAACTCAACTAGCCATTTTTCAGACCTATTAAACATTTTTTAAATTGTTTTGCAATGGTGAACCATTATTTGAGGAATCCAAATTTAATATGATTTTAATGTCATTGGCATATAGTTTACAATCATTCTTTATTGTATCAGATAAATCGTTAATATAAACAATGAATAGTAATTACTATTAATTGTTGCACTCGGACCTTTAAGTAAAGGTCCGAGTAATAATCCTTGTGAAACACCTCTTAGAACAGCATTTAACAATAATAAAATATCATCCAGGAGCACTCTTTTAATCAGTTAAGAAAGCAACATTGGTTTCTTACAAAGCGGTATTGGTTTCTGAAGCTGTTTATTAAATTTGTCAGTATTCTGTGCTGCAATAATATTAAAAAGTTCACACGTACAAGTATTTTATTTTTATTTTTTTTATTTCGTGATTACTTAAGTGCTCCCTTATAGTCTTATCACAAAGCACGGTAAAAGAGCATTTAACTATAAGTTTACGCCTTCTTCCATACTAATGTTGCTCATTAGGCTAGCAAATCACCAACTTCTGAGTTCTGTGCCGAACTCTAACCACTACGACCATAATGTATGACAGAACCTGGATTTTACAAAATTGAAAAATAATTTCTTTTATAAGTTAAAAAAAAATTTAATATTTTGTATGAAATGAAGTTATAAAATTTATTATAATTTTGTATAAAAAAATGACTCTGCGACTACCAAAAGCTTGTTACTATGCAAAGTTATGTATGTGTAACAACATAAAACTAACGTTGGCACATTGTGGTATTTTAAGTTAGTGCTGCATTTTAAGTTAATTCGAAGTTATACTTTGTGTTGTATATTCATCGGAATTATAATTTGAATATAATTTTTCTTTCTCTTATATTTATTTGTTAAGAAATATCTGGTCTATATAAAGGGTCACATGTATATATGACGCATGCGTTGGTGTTAAGCTTATGATTGATATCATTGCTAAGTTTACTAAAATTTTTGGTAAACTTTTCTACCCACTCTAAGTTTTTTAATACCCCCTCCCCTCCCCGTTTATTTTTTTTACTTGTTATCAACAAAAAATTTATATCTTAAATCTAAAACAAGCATTCAGTGAAAATCGATCTTATATATTAAAAATAATTATTTCAGTCACCGATAAAGTCAAAAACTTTCAGTGTAATTAGGCTTTAAAAATCGTCGACCTAAAATAAATCTCGATATGTCAAAAATAAAATGTGATAAAAAAGATCGAAATTGAAAAATGAAGAAAATGAAAAATATCGATGCGTCGAAAATTTTAGTTTATTTCTTACCTAAGTTTAAAACTTACATCACCATACTAAACTTTATTAAATTTTGATAAAACAGCTGTTTGAAAACGAGCATTTGACTCTTAGCCACGCGAGAATTAAATAGTTTTACGCGTGTTTTCTAAATAATATCATTTAGGATTTGTAAACTGAAAATTAAAAAAAAAAAAATACTTATTTTGTAACATGGCATCCGATCGGAAGTTTTTACAAACTGATTGAAATAAATATAGTTTGGAAGAAAAAAAATCCCTCCATCTTTTTATTAAAACTCTCAACACCTCCCACCCTAACCCCTTTTATTAAATCTGGACTAAAATTCAAATCCCTCCCTTTATTCTCACCCCCACCTTATATTAAGGACTCGATAGTAATAAGAGGTCAAATAAGCAATACTGGTACGGGAGGAGGCGTAAACATCCTTGATAAATGCACTTCCGTAGTGTTCTATGATAAGGCCATTAGGTCTCCTTTGAGAATAAAATACTGCCATTTACGTCAAATATTAGAAAATAATTTTTCATCAGTTTTTTCTGGTTATTATGGTGCTCCAACAAGACCTATCAGTTTGTCGCGGAAGTGCATTTAAGGAGAAATTTCACGCCGCCTTATATACCTAGACCAGGTGTCGTACCTTGGACCCCTCAATTATAAGCCAGCGCTCCATTCACTGCGCCACGGCTGATTAAATTCAGCTCTGATTCAAGTCAACAACAAATAAATAAAACACATACCGGAAAAGACGTAGTTATAAAGTCAATCGAAAAAACAGTAGGTCGATAATACAGTAGGTTGAAAATACGGTAGGTTAAAATTTCAGTAGGTTGAAAATTCAGTAAGTTGAAAATGCGGTAGGCTTAAATATTAGTAGTTCATGTTTTAATTAGTAGTAAGTATGGAAAATCAAAAGTTGCAATGTTTAAATCATTTTCTGTGACAATGTTTACATAATCTGTGACAATGTTTAAATCATTTTGTAGGATCAGGCAATCAGCATCGTGAAACTCAGGTCTTATTTCTTGTAACAGTTTAGTATCGTCAGCATAGATTTTATGAACTGATTTTAACTTATCCGTTATGTCATTTACATAAATGATAAATAATGTTGGACCAAGTACAGACCCTTGAGGAACTCCGCTTAGAACATCGGTCCAGTCGCTAGAGTGTTCACCTAAAACAGTTCGCTGTTTTCTACTAATCAAAAATGACTCAATCCATTTTAAAACATTGCCATTAATCCCATATGCTTTCAATTTATGAAGTAGTCTACGGTGAGAAACTTTATCAAACGCTTTCGCGAAGTCCAAAAATGCAATATCGACAAAATTTCTTTTACTTAACGCTTTCGTGATGTAGTCGACACTCTCCAATAAGTTAGATGTGCATCCTTTTTTGGACATAAATCCATGTTGATTATGTGAGATGCTGCTCGTTTTTTCAAGATATTTAGTTATCTGTTCCCTGATAATCTTTTCCATTACTTTGCATGGAGCTGATGTGATAGACACTGGTCTGTAATTAGCTTTGGACTAATGTTATCAGCACCAATAGATTTATTCGGGTTCAAACCTTTCAAATAAGCTAGCGTCGCTTCAAAGTTAATAGTTATATCGCCTAAGTCTTCTTGATAATGCCTTCTCTCAAAAATAGGTAACTGACTACTTTTACTATCATCTACAAAAACTGATTTGAAGTGCTCGTTAAGTCTGTTTGCGATATGTATTCCCTCTGTTAACGTTTCACCTTTTGCATTAGATATAGCACTAATAGATACATGAACATTCTGTTACGCCTTAGCATAAGCGTACACCCTTTTAGGATTACGTTTATCTGATGCTAGTTGTGCTTCAAATACTCGAACACGACGTTTACATGCTTTCTGCACTTGACTTCTTAGTTTCCTATATTCACGAATCAGTTTCGCAGATCGTCAGTTAGTCGCAGATAAGTAATTGCCCAGTTGTTTTTTTTGCTTTATCATAGCCAGTACCTCCTTATTCATCCACGGCGCATTACGGGTGGTATGGACTTTTTTTAACGGAATAAATTGCTTGCTGAGTTTATTATATTTATTGCAGAAAAGTTCATAGCACTCATTAGTGTTTTTATTTTCAAATAATTGCTTCCAGTTAGTTTCCATAATCTTTTTACCGAAATTTATATAGTCAACTTTATTAAAGTCATATTTTTTGTTTGAGAAAGTAGTCTCATTTTTAGAAAGGACGACATAATCCCAACTCAGTATGACCTTGTGACGAATTACCTAACGGCAGAGAGCTAGATAAGTTGATTACTCTTGTTGATAAGTCTGTAATAATTAAATCCAAAATGTTTTTTGCTTTACCAATAGATGCTTCGAATGTTGAGAAATCAACTAATTGTTCTAGGTTATGATTAGCCAAAGTATCAAGAAAAACACTTGCCGCACTATTTTGACCACTTAGTAATTCGATCCTGTCATCATCGTGCCATTTGATTTCCGGAAAGTTGAAATCACCTGCTAGTAACATACAACTATACGCTTTTCTATCAACAGCTTGCTTAGCCAATATAATTGTTTTATTTATATCATTTATATTCGATAAAGGTGGTCTATAGACACAACCAATAAGAACAATTTCGTTACCGATTTTAATTTCACACCATATTTGTTCGGAGTTGCTGTTGTTTAAGATTTCTCTTAGATGACGATCAGATACCTCATTCACGACTAGATCACGCTTGATGTAGATAGCAACACCTCAACCGTGACTAATTCGATTTTTCTTTACTAGTGAGTAGTTGTTCAATTGAGAAGCAGATATTTCAGTAAACCATGTCTCAGAAATAAAGATTAAATCATACATGTTTATGTCACAAAGTGCAGATAATTCGTTCATTTTATCCGGATTAAGGGAAGTTGCGTTAGTATAAAAACATTTTAAAAATGTATTTTTAGGGTTAGGTTTAGCAGATTTTATTTTTGTATTTAATGCATTTAAATAAATATTCGCAGGTAAACACTTTGATTCATTGTGTTTTTGCAATTCTGGCTGCACGTGCATCTTTCCATTTGATGAAAGGATGCTTTTTACGACCATTGATTTCAACTTCCTGTGAGACATCAATGCATCGCAATTGATCGCTGCGGATGACAAATCTAAAGGGCTTGTCAAGTTTTCCAAGCTTGTCAAGGTCAGAATTAGCTGCTTTTCTTTCTGAGTTTAATTTATTAAATTCACTTTGTTCTGCTGCTGTGCGGTCAGGACGTATAAATATATCTTTAAAATTGCCCGATGCTAATTGTTTTGCCGATGCTATAACGTCGTTTCTGATAGATACCGAATCAACTTCAATTATAAGAGGAGCAGGTTTACCAGAATTAAAATTTTTATTTTTTTTGAAACGTTCAACTCTGACTATATTGACTGATTTATTTAAGGATGCCATAACCTTTTTGAATTCCGCGGTGTCATCTTTAGTTATATCGCTTGGTTGAGTTTTTACAGATTCAGGTAGACCAAACACAACAAATCTCTTCTCTCTATTAGTCACGTCCCTATTATGCTTATTGAGCGCGCTCACTACAGCTACGTTTGCTAATGTACCGGGTTTGTTGACTTGTTCAACTAATTTAGATAACAAAGGCTTTTCACTACTTTTGCTATCTTTCAGGGACTTTATTTCAATATCCTGCAAATCAATTCTATTAGTAAGTTCATCAATTCTGGCAGTAAGTGATTTAATTACATGAAGAGCTTGTTTAAGCTCTTCTTTGGCAATTTTATCAGCGTTTTCCAGAGCGTCTTTAAGCTGTTTTTGTGTTACCATTTTTAGCAATTACCAGTGGAAGCAATTTTAAGGCGTATGTATATATGATTTCTTTTAACTCGATAAATACTCTTTGATATAGTTTATATCCTTTAAGTTTCAATAAACTTTTTTTTGAAAACTTTTTTACTTATTTTTATTTATTTTTATTTTTTTACGTAATAATATTATTTTTTTCCGTGTTATAACAATTTATTTAAAATAATAAATTTTTTTTTTTTTTTTTTTTTTTGGTTATATGGTAATATGGTTATATGGTAATATGGTAATATGGTTCGATACTATTTGAAAAGTAATTATATCAAAATTAAAAAATATATATTTAATTTGCATATTTAGTATAAATTCTTAAACATAATAAAAAATAAAAGTATACATAAAACATTTAACAAATATTTATAAACAATATTATTTAAAAAACTATATATTAATAACATAATAATTAAAAACTGAAAATATAAAAATATAAAAAAAAAAAAAAACAATTATAAATTATGTACCGTAATTTAAAAAGTATAGTATTATTAATAATAATAACAATAAAAAATAATTATAACAATAAAAAAATTATAAAAATGTATATACCATAATAATAGTTATATTTGATAAATTAATAATTTATTAATTTATATTATAATTATAACTATTAATATATTTGAAAACGAATTATTTTATGATATTTTATTAATAAAAATTCAAACTTTTAAATAATAAATCTAACAAACTAGTAAAATTAATTTGTATATTTAAAACCATATTTATTATAAATTAATACATTAAATATATCATTATTAATTTATAATTATTGTTTATTTTTAATATGTTTAAAATATTAAACATTTTATCGTGTTTTAAAGTTTTTTAATTCATCGAGGTTACGAAAATAATTTCCACGGTACTCGATCTTAAACTCCTTGACATTCGAACAACGAATCCATTTACAAATATCTTTAATAAAATCGTTGTGAAGGTAAAGATATAATTCTTCACAAAGATTAATCCACGGAAGAAAATTCTCTTCAAAATCTTTTTTTGTTATAAAATAACCTGAGATCGATATCGTCAACACTTCAATCTTATCTTTCGGTTTCCATCCTTCGAAATTAATTGGACGATAAAAGCTGACACTGCGAACATTAGTTGAACATTGTATTAAAAGTTTTTTTTCTTCATCACTTAAAATATTTTTATCAACACTTAACGCCGATAACTTTCTTCCAGATTTTAAGTAATGATTTATGAAATAATTTTCGCAAGAAGTTAAGTAAGAAGTTTTTCCATTGTGAATCGAAATCCATCCACTATCTATACACCATAGTTCATAAGCAATTCGTTCAACAATTGATTTTATTTCATCAGTAAATGATGATTGACTTTCATAAAAACATTCAATGAATAAATCATGGTAATCTTTTCGATCTTTACTTTTTCTTAGACGATCTAAAGTAAAATTAAATATTAATTATAAAATAAACAAATAAATTAATAAAATAATAATCAAAATTATATATATTATAATATTCTACATATTCATACACATAATTTGATTAATTTTTATGAATTTAATGATTGAATAAAAAATCATATACAATTTTTTATCTTTATTAAATAGATTATATTTTACATAATAATATTATATACACAAATATATGCATAAATTAATATTAAATTAAAATGATATATAAAAATATTAAAATATTGAAACTTTTAAATAAAATAATTCTTTAAAAAATATTATAAAAATATAGACAATTTTTTAATTTTGTTAATTTAAACATTTTATCACATTTTTAAAACGAAATAATTTAAATAATTTATTCATATGTTCCAAAAAAATTTCGTCGTTTGGTTGTTTTAATAAAGCATAAAACATTTTATTAAACAAGTGAATGTTTCTTATAAATCAATTTTCAAAAGGAATTTTGTAAAAAGAATATTTGTTCATTCGATTTCGACGTTGATTAATAACTTTGACGAATTTATTTCTTTAAGTACGATTAATAGTGAATTCGTAAAATACTGAAACTTTCACGTTTGAAAGTTTCAGTATTTTTCAGTGGAGGAATAAAGTGCAGAAAAAAAAGTTAGGAAAAATATTTCGCACTTAATTCCCATAACTAACCCGTTGAAAATATCCGCACTTTCGCATTTTATCTGTCTTCCAAAAGATGTATTTTTATAAATTTTATAAGATAAAATATAATAATATGTGATACAGCATGCGTTTCTTGATTTATACTGAGCGATTAAAGTCTAAACAGAAATACGCAAGACTTATGAAAAAAGGCTGTCATGACGAAATACAAAGAAATTGGAAAAATTCATAAAAAGGAGACATTTACACATCATAGTCAACATTATTTCATCATTAAAGCATAGCTACAAAATGTAATATATATAATATATTAAAACAAGCAACAAACATACCTAAGATAAACCGATAATCAATAAAATTTAAAATTTACCATAAAATCGCATCAAATGACATATTGTTTTAAAAACTAAAAAATAAATCCATGTAACAAACATTTTAACGTAAACAAGAAAATAATTTCTCATTTACAACTGTTTCATAAAAACAATATTTCTCTGAAACTTTTTGCAAAAGAAACACAGGTTCATGCCAGAATATTTAACTTAGACGAACTGTCGACTTACATTAAAAATAGTACCATATTGAACAAATGTTGTAAACATATAGAACGAAAAAGAAACGATTAAATACAGTCGGTTGAAAATGCAATTAAATAAAACCTCAGTATGTTATAAAAGTAGTATGACATAGATACGTACATACATTTATCATAATGTACTAGTTTTTGGCATACAAAAGCATGGCAAACATTTTTTAAAGTAAAAAATTTGTAAAAACAATGTTTTCCACGCGACGATAACATTTTTTTTGCAGTGTAGAGTTTTTGTGGCGAGATGATGTGTTAACTTAAGAATTTTTTAAGGTTTATAAATATGCATTTTTTTTTTGCACCACTAACGTTTTGAAGGCAGGTTGATTTCTTTTTCAAACATATTTATTTAATTTTTTACATCTATTTTCAATCTACCTTTTAATTGAAAAACTTACTCTTTCATACTCAATTATCGTATTTCCAAGAGGACACTCATATTATATTTTCATGCGTTAAAAAAAAAAAAAAAAAATTAACGAATACCAAAACTTCAATTTCGTGAAAGCGATATTTTCAAGTTGCAATATTCTTATAAAGAATTTTCATACACAAATGGAGATGAAACAATATAAAATCGTTCGTTTTTATATAGTATTTCACCATTTTCATATTAATTTAAAACTCTTTCCATTAACATATAACGATTAAATATATAAAAAGTTTGAAAATTATAAACACGTATCTATGTGCTATGTTATATTAAAAAGAATAAGCTTAGAGATAGAAATCAAAATATTATATAAAATTTTACATAAAATTGAAAGGTTTATATATTTTAGCAATTTTATCTTGTATATTTATAATATAATTTAACTAATATATCCACAACAAAAGAATACTTACTATCATCAATCCTACACAAGACAGTCGTCGTAAGTTATTGTTTTAGAAATATATAAATTTAGTTTTAAAACAAAAAACTTTTTAAATAAAAACAAATAAATGAATATAAAACTGAAGAATTTACTTACGAATATATATTTTTATATATAAATTACTTACAAATTTTAGGTAGTTTTGTTACTTGTGTATGTTTTAATAAACGATGGTGACGCTATGAGTTCGTAAAACTATTTTAGGAAAAAAAACACGTTAGGTTGTGTATACTTAAAACTCGACGATCGAACTTTAAAAAGATCTTTTCACATATTCGAAAAAATTTTGAATCAACCGTTTAGTTTTATAGAATGATATCGTAACTCTCGCAACCGTTTTTATGAAATATATAGTCTAATAAATGTCAAAAATGTCAATAATGTACCTCCAAATTAATCAGAGTTGACAAAACATACATTAATTAAACATACATAAGTTAACTGAACCAAATCTAATCTAATTATGCCTTTCCAGGTCTCACAAAGATTTTTTATATTTTCTGAAATGAATTTTTTGAAATGTATTATACTCAGTTTTATTACATTAATTATGGTATATTTACTTACTCAGTTTTATTAGATTAATTATGGTATATTTATTTACTCAGTTTTATTACATTAATTATGGTATATTTATTTACTCAGTTTTATTACATTAATTATGGTATATTTATAGCGTTTAAAGTAGTTAGTTTAATTATATTTGAAATGAAAGTATTTGAGGCTTCACCATAAGGTTTAGATCACGCTAAAAGCTTGATAATATGTCGAATAATAAATTATATATTTTCGTTGGAGAACATAAACTAATAATTTTATTGATGTGAAATAAATAAAACGAAAATAAAAAATTAAAAAATAGATTTGGTTACTGTTATTTTGTCTGACGTCATTAAGATAATTTAAAAGCCACAAAAAATGTGTAAAAACACGTTTTTTTTAAAAACAGAACTTACAGTTTGTAAATTATTATCAGTTAATTTAGTAATACCTATAAATGAAGCGAATATAAAGTTATATATTATAAATAATTTCATAAAAAATTTCTTATTATATAAACGTAACGAAGTCAAGCAAACGATATATATATGTAAAATACTTGTATTTATTGTTTTCTTGATGTTTCCTATTTAAATCAGTTTTAAACCGTAACCGTTTTTTTTATAATATGCTTAAATAATTTTTGAACAAATATGAAATAATTAAATGCAATAACTAAAAATTCCATCACAACTGCTACTTTAAATAAGAGGCGCATTTATCAAATTGGTATAAACTTCGAGTGACTATTTTAAAAAGCAAATTATATAATAAAAAAACTGAAAAAAAAAAAAGTTTCTGAATTCTTTGAAAAGAAGTGTAACATTTATATAATATTAATTTAATATGTTAATCATCATGTTCGAACATATCTTTTTGAACGTCAAAACCTGCTACAGTTTTTACGCAATTTCCGCAATAGCTTTTTAGGTGTGTCAAACAATTAGGCGGATGGCATTATGTCTTGTTAATCGTTTATTTTGTGAATGTCTGTCATCTTTTACTTTTATTTTCATTTCTTATGTTATCTTGGGATTGTTCTAAAACGGTGTAAAATATCACTGAATTCTTTTGGTAACCCTTATTTTTTGAACTTCTTGAAATAAGTTTAAGACATCACTAATTCATGAGAATATCTCTTTAAGAAAACATTTACTCTAACAAAAGGTTGAGAAAATATAGTATTTTGTTGGACTAATAGATTTTTAGACTAGATTTTGTTTGACTAATAAATTCCGCTACATCTTTTGAACTTTCAAGATTAAATAATCTCACACTATCATCCATTTTAAAGGCAAATAGAAGGAATTACTAATATATTAAAAAAAAAATGAACAAAAAAAAAATTTAAAAATATAAATAAAAATGTTTTAATTATATGTACAAAAGCGTAGGCGTAGAAAGAATTTTTTGGTGTTCGAGATTGTCTTCCAGACATGGAGCAAACTCCAAACATTTATATGTTTATACTTATGTCAAATAATGAGGGTTTGCAAAAAATTGCGATGATTGGAGGCTGGGAACAAAAAAGCCCCAAAATTTTCGCCCTCCTGCCCCAAATGTGAGAGCAACCAGTTTATGAAGTATTTTTTGTACTATTCTTAACTAGACTTATATTCATCGATAAATTTTAGATTTCTTTTTAAAATATTTTAGCGTTCAAAAATTATGACCATATAAAGTTTAAACCCCCCTCAATTTGAGGGGGTTGCAAATTTTTTATGGTAATAATTTTTAAACGCTAATAGATAATACTATGAAACTTAAAATTTATCGATGAATATAAATCTAGTTAAGAATAGTACAAAAAGTACTTCATCAACTTGTTACTCTCATGTTTGGGGCAGGGGGGCGTAAATTTTGCCAATGTAAATTATTGCACCACAGACAATGTAGATTAGAAACTTAGATAAAAACTGTGATTTCGCCTAAATCTTATCTATTCTTGTGAAAATAAACTTGAAATACTTTTTACAAAACTATATTACAAAAAAAAAAAAATTAAGATGGTGTTAACCTGAATACTTGTAGTCTACTTGCATATTTACCCAGTAAACGCAAAAACGTCTTTTAAACGTCAAAAGAGCGTTAAGACAAAACTTCAGATTTGGTCGATTATCCGTTTAGAACAAAATCCAGATTAACTTTAAGAGAAAACATCCATAAAACATCGATATTCAAACGTATTTTAGACGACTATTATAAGATTATTATACGGAATCTTGAAATTTATAAATAAGATATAATTATAAAAGTGATGAAATTTATAAACAAGATATAATTATAAAAGTGATGAAATTTATAAATAAGATATAATTAAAAAAACGATGAAATTTTTAAATGAGATATAGTTAAAAAAAACCTGTTCTTATTTTTTATATTTTTTATAACTATTATAATATGTTTATAAACTTGTATACTATACTACTTATAGTTTACTTTTATATTGTAAAACTTTATATAAAGTCATAAACTTTTTCCTATAGTGAGGATTTAGAGAAAAATTGTTCGTGCTCGTTCATGCTTGATAATTAAAAAAAAAATGATCACGCTTTTTACAGTAGAAATTTTATAGTAACAATTTTTATCAAATATTTTTTAAATCTAATCTCAGCAGAAAATAAGTTCAAATTAAGATTAAGTCAAAGATTACTAATTAAATTAATAAACTCATAAACATATTTTGGATCACTGTTTTCTCAGGTTTATGCATTATCAAAAACCTTCATAGTATACCGTCTACCGCTTGATTGTCATACCCCTGTTTTTGTGCAACATCACCTTCCACGTTCGTATTTTGATCGTTTTTGCCAGCTCAGTTCCACCAATTTTCTCTAGCAATGTAACGTAACTAAATAAGCTAAAATGTATTTAAAATAAAAAAAAAAAATATTTAGTTATTAAACCTCTTGATTATTACAAAGATGAATACCTACTGTTACACAACCATACTAGCTTTTACAAAATGAATTTTAACTGCTTATAAAACTTATGAAAAAAGTTTTTGCAGCAGGACTTTCATAACAAGAGACTAGCAACTCATTTTTTTTAACTGTGTCAATGTCGCCATCAATAATTTCTAAAACATCGGAGTCCATTGATATGTTAGCATTTAGAACAAAAGATTGTTGTGATAAGAGCTTTTTAACTTCCATGAATTAAAATGGTGCAATCGACATTTGTTTATTATTTATTTCTAAGTCGTTTTGCTTTAAGTTGTTGTAAGGAAGTTTATCATAAAAACGTTAATCTTAAAGTCTAATCTAATTATTAAGCCAATAAAAAAAATTATTTTAATATGCTTTTTATTTCGTTTTAATTATGCCTATATAAACCGCGTGACTTAAGCTGTTATGTTAGTCTTCTGACTAATGGCTATATTACTTTATTATAATATAATAAATATTTATTAAACGTCGAACAGAATAGCGACTTTAGAATAGCGACTTATACTAGTCAATATTGTAAACGTTTGAACGACGTTTAATAATAACGTTTGATCGACGTTTAAGGTATATATAAAAAGATTTGAAGTGTAGATTTTAAATCTATAAATGTTACGTTTATTTAAGGTCGATTATAGGTTTACAATATTGACTTATGTAAGTCGATATTCTAAACATTAGATCGATGTTTAGTAAACGTATATATCAAAAAGTTTAAAATATGCATTTCAAATCATGCGTCGATTTTCAGTAAATAACAGGTCAGAAACGTTTTATTCATTTTTCGATTGATTTCAACTAAATATTGACCAACTCTGAACCAATCTGCGTTTACTGGGTATGTTCACTTGGCCACTGTTTTAACCCTAATCTATGCAAGTTTGATTGTCAAGATAACCTAAGAACACCAAGATTAGTTTGTTCTGGTTACAAAGAAGTACAAAAGAACTAATTTTCTGTCTGATCAATGAAAACAAAAATTTGCTTCAGTTATTTTTTGATTAAAGAAGAACAATCTTAGGTAAGGGCATCTAATCAATTGCAAAGGTAAATATACAACATAAGAAAAAATTCACGTTACAAGGAGAGCCAAAATCTGGCTTAACTTTCGACATATCATTTCGCAGTTCTGCAAACAGATTAACGATAAAAAATCATAATTTAAAATCTATATTTTTGGCCAATACCTGGCTTGTTTCATTTAGCAGGCAATGAAAGCATAGGCTGACCAAAATAATATTAAAAATCTTTTGGTTAACCTATAAAAAAGGGAAGCAAAACAGCCTACAAAAAGTAGTGCAGCAGGACTGACACACCTAGATTTAATCAAGATTGATTTGCCAAGAATGCTGACGAGGAATGAAGTTATAAATTCAGTAACACAACCCTCAGAAAAAAAACTTAAACTATAGTAACATAAACTAATGAAAGAACTGGCGAATTCTTAACCCCAAAGATGTTATTTAAAGGCTAGGACAAATAAGAAAAAGTAGAAACACAAAGAAAACAAAAGAAAATAAAACAGAGAGAAATAAAACAGCACCGACTATGATAATAATTTTTAGAAAAAATGAAAGTGTGGTAGAATAAAAAAAAGCTTAGATCACACACACAGATTCAGACAAAACGATAAAAATAAAAAAAATCTAAGAATGATTTAAAAAGTTTTATTAATAAAATTAATATTATGATTTAAATGTAAATTAATAAAATTAACATTATACTCACAAGCAAAACACGCCAGCTAACGGGATCAAATGAGCATTAAATTATGCAAGAAAAAATATAACAACCATTTATCAATAGAAGTCACATAAATCAACAGTATAAACTTAAATCATAACTCAATAAGAAAAAAAAAAGAAACCAATAAAAGTAAAATAGTTTACAAACAATCCATTAGAAAAAAAGTTCAGTCAAGTTATTTCTGTAAGTGTCTTTTAAAACGATTTATAAATCAATAGAAAGAAAATAAATCTAAAAGATGAAATATTATATAATAATATAACAAAGACTTAAAAAAGTAAAAAAAAAAAAAACACTCTGATTTATTCAAAAAAAACACAACAAGTATGCACATTTTAAGGCAATTTACTGGTAACATAAAAACCAAGTCAATTTAACACAAATTAATTCTCCGATTAGATATATGTTTATGATATAATATTATTTTATAAGATAGATGAAATTTATTTATAGAATTTTTATGTCCTTATAAAAAAACAAAGAACCAATTTTCTGTCTGATCAAACAATTTTTTTTGAGGCCCAAAACTGAATTACTATGATGCCAAAAACATATATAAAAAAGCCAGCAAACAGGCTGTAAATAAAGAGGAAGAAGGTAAGGTTGTGCAAAAAATAAGAAAACATGCCTAAACGAAATTGGAAAGGAAGGAGACAGAATTTAAGAAAAATACTTCGTTCTACTTTATTAAAGCAAAAAATTGAGATCATAAATGCGGAAATAAACAGAATATAAACAAAACAGTTGTATGCTGCTGAAAGCCAAACTAAAAAAAATCATTATTGAAAACTTTTTTTTTAAAACTATGCATAATTATAACGAAAACAAATTAAATTTAATATTCTTTTCTGTTCATTTTAATCATTTTCAATGCTGAAAACTGGTGAAATCGTTGTTTACAATCTGATACAATAGTTTTAAGGTAAAATGGTTGGTAAAAACATTTTCAACTTCATTGTTATTTTTAGTCACATGAGGAGCAGCACAAAAAATTGTTATTATTTCCTTGCAGAGTGTGTAATGTAATACCTGCAAAGTTACGAGATTATATCACAATATTTTGCAAAATAATGGATTTTTAAAGATAAATGATAAAAATGCCTTATAAGACAATTAGGTGGTACTAAACCTATTATTAAAATGTATTTAAAAAAATGCAAATTAAAAGTTTTATATATAAAATTTAAAATACAAAAATTTTGAAATAATTTGTAACAAAAAAGTTTTTTTGCCTCGCTTACCCAAATCTAAAATAAATTTGAATGTATAGAAATGAATAGTAGCCACATATCATAGTTACAAAAATAAAAATAAATTAAAGTAAAGTTTACATATTTACGTATTATTTTTAAGTACTTAATGTAAGAAGTTAAACAGAGAGCTATGTTGTACTAAGTTTCGTAACTTATATAACACGTTTATCCTAATAGTAATAATTTATAATTGCGTAGATATTTTTTCGTAGGGATCAAGAAAGTACAAGAGAGTAAAGTTCCAAGGCCAATACTCCAGACTTTTAAGACTAAAACCAAGTCACCAGACCAATATCTCGTAAAAGAACCCATATTTCTTTAGTAAACCATATTCTGTTATTGTTTTGTGTTTGATATAAAATGGGCATTATTAATAGAAAAAATTTTGGGGCTTATTAGTTCTTAGCCTCTAAACCCTTATTTGTTCCATCCTCGTTTATAAATGTTCCATAACACAACAACATTAAAAGTGCTATTTAAAATAGATTTGAACAAGATTTAAATGATTAAAGCCGTTTTTCATGCGTCATCTTTTGTTTTATAAAGCAAAATCGATGATTGGATATCATTTATAATAAAAAGCCTAGCACCTACTACACTCAGCTGAGCTCAGAAATTTTGGTTGAAAATTTTTATCTATATATGATATTGTAATTTAAAGTAGATCACATGTGCTGCCTAGTACAGCCTAATGTTATTCTGCTTATGTAAAGGTAAGTTTAAACTTAGATAGTGTTAACCTGAATACTTCTAGTCTACTTGAATAATTAAGTTCACCTAACCACAGTCATAACAACTGTGATTTAGCTTAAATCTCACCTATTTTCGTAAAAATAAATTTTAAACAATATTTAAAATAATGTATTTACAAAAAGAATATTTAGTATTAACCTGACTACTGGTAGTCTACTTTGCACAATGTTATTGGATAATGGGATAAAATCCTCTATTTTGATAATAATATTTTGATAATCCTAATTTATGCAAGTTTCTGTCTGCTCAATGAAAATAAAAAGTAAAGATAAAATTATTATTTATATATATATATTTATATATATTTATTTATGTGTATAAATAATGGTGCCTCCTTGTATATTTTTATGCATGCATGTATATATACAAGAAGACACAAATATAAAAGCATTTAGATCAGCAATCTGCACTAAATCAGCAATCTGACATGATACTAATTTATTGAGCTGGAAGGGCTTCTGTACATACATTGAAGTTGACTGAGTGTTTGGTTCTCAAAACAATAGCTATTTTTTTATTATTCTTTGTTTTCTTTTTAATTTTAAGAAAAAAATTCTTTAGATGTTCAACACAATAAGACTCAAGCTCACACATATATCTATAACATTAGGCCATTAACTAAAGTAAAATTTTACTATTTATTTTTTTATAATATTTATTGTACACATTACTCTATAATCAAACGCAATAACAATGAAATTACGTAATCGCAAATTGTGCATCGCACTGCTGGTGTTTCCAAAAGATATCAAAAGTTAACTTCGCATTTTGGAAGTTTTCAAAATTGTCTCCCAAATAATTTTAAATATTGTCTGTCATAATCTAACCCTACTCACATGGATTAAGCAATTATGGATTCTTTTACAACGATTGCATCCAGCAATATAAAGTCTGGTTAACAGCTCTAGAGATGCTGTTGTAAAGCATCTTGTATAGGCGGTATGGTGCTAAACAATAATTTTTTGAAAAGTAGCTTTATTTAGATTCGATTACACTACTATAAAAACTAACTTTATATTTTAAATAAATAAAATTCTTGCAAAACTTTGTACATTCTTTAAAAATAATTGTAACCTATTTTTGCATGCTCTACTTTGTACAATTTTACCCCCAGTATTAATAACCTTTTAAGGCTCTGTAACTTTTTATCAGTTAACTTTTTCCCATATAGTGTTTTTGTACATTTTGCTTCATTTATATTGAGCTCTGCATAGGTGTAGAATTTATATGATTTTGAAGAAAAAAAAATTGTTGCTATAGACAGGGCTCCATAGCACAGTGGGACAAAATCTAGTTTTTTGTGCTAAAATTATTTTCGTAGTATTTTTTATTAGAATAATTATATTTATATATAAAATGCATAAATAAAGTAATAAACATGTAATAATATAATATAAAAAAATATATTAAAAAATTTAAATTTTGATGAAAAATACGAAATATTTTATCAACTTTTATCAGTGTAAACATCAAAAATACTACTTTTCAAAGCATGTATTTGTCATAAAAATAACTTTTTTAGATTTATATTTACAGAACTTATAAATTATAACAGTAGTAAAAGATTTTGAAGGTATTCTTTGTGTACTAAACATATTTTTTATGTGTTCAGTATTTCTCATCAACTGACCATTAATCGAAGACCAATCTTTTGTTATAACTTTTTTTATTGCAAAAAGTAGCAAAATATTTATGATGCATGGCTATTTACATACATTTAGCATGAGATTTACATAGTCGAATGTTTGAAGGATATTGGAGGATAGTTTATCTGATACCAAATAGTAAAGGTTAGCAGCAAAAAAAATATTGAAAACTGTCTGTTTTTGATGCATAAAAACTAATGATTACACTTACGCTAAATTGTTTTTAAAAGTCTGAGCGAAAAAAACATTGTTAATTAAAATTATATATTTTAAAATGAAAGTCAATAAAGTTAATTTAAAACAATAGTAGCATAAGAAAGTTGATAAATAAAAAATGCAAAATAGCGTTTTGGAACACATGTCAAATTAATGTGTAAATAACTGCATAAAATTACGCTTAAATTAATATTTAATGTTTTTTTAACTAGAAATTTCCTTTAATGAACATGTTTTCACCATTATGACAAAATTTCATGGTGCGATTCTGACATTTATTTTTTGGTATTTTGGCAAACTCTGTTCCACTGTGCATAGGCATAGAAATTATAAGAAAATTGTGTTGCTATGGACAGGTGCTAATTTCCATGGACCATGTGTGTGATTTTGAAGGCTGGTCTGAGCCTAAAAATAAATGTTTTAACTTTATCAACATGTCTACCAAGTATTATACTTTCATCCTAAATAGCACCAATTGTTTACACTATTGTTAATTGTTTTAAATAAATTAGTCTGATACATCAGAAATTTTTAAAAAAGTTGTCAAAAGATCTGTTTTTATGTTATTTTAGAATTTTTTTATTTTAGACATGTGCCATATAGTATCACACTGTAAGTTTGGACCTGTTGTAAAAACAGAATACTTAATAGTTACTTTTTATGCATATCTTAATCTTATTTTGATTTATTTCATCTTACGACATAGAGTACAAGTTTAATAGATTAAAAAAAAGTTTAGAGAAATTTTTGTTGCACGTTTCTGATAGGTGTCAATTAATGCGGAAATAACATAAAATTTTAAGCATCATAAGTTCTACCTCTATAAATCTCTTACTATTCCCTGTATAGAATACTTATGTAATTTTTTAGCTGTTTTTTTTAAAACCTTCTCTCTTTTACATAAGGTCTCTTTTAAATAAACATTGTAAATGTCATTGGACCTGCTTAAGCAGCTAAACTTTAGCCTCCTTCGTATTGTCATATGATTGCATCTCTTTTTCTTTTCTATAAATAGCACCCTAGCCACTATTTCAACAGGCTTTTACCGCTTGTTCCATTAACTAAAACTTAACCTTGCATGTCTCTGCATTTAAATAAGTCCTATTGTTTTACTGTTATTACTTCTTCATGCTCAAAATTCATTTAGTTTTTTCCATCATTAGTTTAGAACCCTTTCTTTTCTTTATGTTTTCCTGACTCATACAATTGACAGTTTAAGCCATCTGTTAACTGTTTTAGTTACTATATTAAACATACGAAGATTCTGTATTTAGGCATAACATAGTATTTTTGGAAAATACCTAGTCTATGGAATGTCTCCACTGAGTAACTAATGTTATTTGCCATTAATTCATGAAAGACTTTTTTGTTAAACATAAAAATGGTACCCAAGATTTTTATTTATTACATTTTAAAACTTATATGAATGTTTTACAAAGAAAGCAAACACAGCTTAAGGACATATTGATAAGGCAAATTTTTTCTATTTTTTCGCTCTGCTCAAATTCTTATTCTTTATTCTACACAAAATTGTGCAATTTTTGTAATGACAAAATAAAACCATTAAACGGAAAAAAAAAAAAAAAAAAAAAAGAAAAGAAAAAATTTTTAAAGAATATAAATAACAATTTACTAAAATATAAACTTTCTTACCTAAAATCCATACTATTCCAGTATAACTAATCTTTCTGTTCCCAGAGAACCAGTTTCCTAAGATATATTTTAATGAATATATATTTTAATGAATAATATAATATATATTTTTAATGCAACAAAACGCTTGTTTCATTTTAAAAAAGTTTAAAAACAATTTTTTTAAAATAAAAGTTTTTTTTAATATTTGATAGACTGTCTGCCTCAACCAAACTCTCAGGTGATGTAGCAATACTTTCTTGCTGCAGCAGGCTATAAGATAATTGATGTAGCATCACTCCCGTAGCAGCAGACTATAAAATAGTCAATGCAGCAATACTCCTTGTAGCAGCAGGCTATAAGATAGTAAATGTAGCAACACTACACGCATGTTTTACATTCAAAAGATAAGAAGTTTTCATTATTATTATCTCTTAATTCCACTAGTCGCATTCTACCTGATAAAGCCAACAAACAAGTTGACCCATTGCTTGACATTCATATCACTCCAGCTTCTGTCTAAAGTAAATCTAAAGTAATTTCCTGTGTAGATTCTTATACAGCTTGAGGTCCGGAAAACATACCTGTTATATTCTTGGAGAAGTGTTTTTCAGAGCTGTTGTCTATACTTTTAAAACTATTTAAAAAGTGATTTTAAGAGTCTTTTTTTCTAGCCTGCTGGAAAGCAGCATCTTTTAGCAGCACCAATTTTTTAAAAATGCTGGAAAGCGATCTGACTCAACTTAATATTATCTCATTAGTCTTCTTACTATAATAAGCAATGTTTTTGATTTGAATAATGTCTTTAATTAACAAATACCTAATCTCTTATCTTGAATCTAATAACTTACTTTCTGTCCATTATTATGGACTTTGATCTTCTCGTTCTACTGCTAATTTGTTAACGTTAATAACCGATAGGTTTTATTGTACATTTGATAGATGTGGATAGAGGTTAAGGTTAACGCTTTCAACACTTCTAAAGTTTTTGATAAGGTTTAGCATGCTGGTCTTTTCCATAAGCTTTCTTCTCACGATGTATCTGGTAACATCTTTAAGGTTACTGAATCCTTCCTTACTAATTGTAGTATAAAGTTAACCTCAATGTACAGTACTCATCTTCATATCCTGTAATTTCAGGGGTACCTCAAGGTGCTATCCTTGGCCCTATACTCCTTTTAATTTACATTACCAATCTCCCAGAAATTCTCACATCTAAGGTGACATTGTTTGCTGATGATAGTACCATTTATTCTTGTCTTGATAAGAAGCCAGCACTATCTGATTGCTTGGAGGGGGCATTTCAGCTTGAAAAGGATCTCGCTTCTGCAACAGCAGAAAAGTAAAAGTTCACCAACCAAACACAGTGGCTGGTGAACTTTACTTCAAATAAAACTCAATATTTTTCAGCTAATCATCATCGCAATAACCTAGATCTTCCAATGTTAATAACAGTAATATACTTGATGAGTCAGCTACCCTTCATCTTCTAGGATTTACTCTTATTTTTGATCTTTTTTAGAAACCATATATCAAATCGTTTGCAAAATTAGCATCTGCTAAGGTTGCATCACTTCATTATGCTTGTCACTTTCTTACTCAAAATTCTATTCTATATCTCTAAAAATCTTAAATCCATCTTTGTATAGAATACTGTTGCCATATTCGCCATATCTATCTTGCAAAGACGCCCTATCTTTTTTAAACTAGGTGCAAAAACACGTTGTAAACATCGTTGGACCTTCTTTTGTAGCCAACCTACAACCTTTCACAAATAATAGTAATGTTGCCTTTCTTTCTATTTTTTATAAATACTATAATGGACACTGCTCTAAAGAGCTTATGTCTCTTGTGCTATCTTCTAAAATTCTCATATTACTAGTCATTCAATTAAGTCTCACAAATTTACTGTTCCTTAGTGTTAAAAAAACCTAATTTTATAATTTTTTTCCTCAAACAAAAGTTCTTTGGAATTCGCTCCCTTTATCTTGTTTTCCTGATTTATATAATTTGCAATCTCTTAAGGTGTTTGTCAATCATTATATTGCTCTAAAGAATTCATCTTTTCTGTTTCAGTAACTTCCAATTTTAATAGTGGTTGCTTCCAGCCTTGTTTAAAGTGCAAATGTTTATATATATATATATATATATATATATATATATATATATATATATATATATATATATATATATGTATATATTATATATCAACTGCACCTGCCCAAGCCTTCATTACACTAAAATAAACCAAATTTTCAAAACTTCCTCATAGTATTGGTTCCCTCAAAAAATTTGGACAAGTAAGCAAAATATTGGACATGTAAGCAAAATATAATTGGAAAAAATTAATAATAGAGAATAATTAAGAAATAAGAAATAACTTAAAAATAAATTAAATTTGCAACAGTGGAAAAATACCACTGATGTTATAAATTGGTTCTTCATAATCGAAAATAAAAATGACTGTACATTTATTCAATTTGACATTAATAATTTATACCCCTCAATAACTGCAGATATTTTAGATAAAACAATTGAATTTGCAAAAAGCCACACAGTTATTTTTGAAGAAAACAATGCGTATAATAAAACATTGTAAAAAAACCTTACTTTATTTTAATAAGGAAACTTGAAATTAGAAAATCATACATGACTGCTTTGATGTAACAATGGGCAGCTATGATGAAGCAGAAATTTATGAATTTGTTAGACTATATATTTTAGATTTATTAAGTAAAATAATCAATATAAAAGAATTAGGCCTTTCTCACGACTATGGTTTAATAGTAATGCTTACAAAATTATAAAATTTTTTCAAAACATTGGCTTTCAAATAGAAATAAACATAAATTTAAAAATTGTGAACTTTCTTGATATCACATTTAAGCTCTCCGAAAATTTATATAAGCTTATATTTAAGAAACCAAACGTTGAATTATTGTATATTAACATTAACTCAAATCATCTACCCCAAATTCTAAAACAAATCCAGATTTCATTTAATAACAGGCTAAACCAAAACTCCTCTGATGAAAATGTATTAAATTCCTTTAAACAAATATTTGAAAATGCCCTTAAAAAAAGTGGCTTTAAAAATTTTGAACTAAAATTTGACCCTGAAAAAAAGAATACAAAAAAGCGAACCAGAAATGTAATTTGGTGTAACCCCCTCCCCCCATAACACTTCTAATCAAAATACAATTAAAGTTAGCAACAGTTGCACAAAAAATATGGAAAGAATTATAAAAGGTCACAATAATGGTTTGTTAAACAAAAAATAAATCCTAAATGAAAAAACTACAGAAAATTTTCATTGTAAAAAAACAATTGTTCAATGAGTGGAAGTTGTTTATAAAAAAAATGTGGTATATAAATGTGTTGTTTCCTCTAAAAATGTACCTGATACACAATATATTGGCATAACAGAGGGTGAATGGAAAAAACGTTTTGCCGCTCATAAGCAATCTTTTAAAAACAAAAAGTATTCAAAAGACACCATGCTGTCAAAATATATAAGGGAATTAAAAGATAAAAAATATTAATGATTTTATACTGAATTGGACCATCCTTAAAACAGCACTTGCATGTAACAATATTGCCAAAAAATGCATACTACGCCTATAAGAAAAATTGGAAATTATTACACATGCAAACCAAGAATGTTTATTGAACAATAAATCAGAATTAATTACTAAATGCAGGCACGAAAATAAGTTTCTCCTAAAAAACTATAAAAATAAGTAAATTCAAATAATAATTACATTAAACCCCCCTTTATAAAAAATATTTTTTTAAATAACAAAAGTAATCAATTCTTA